>NC_091749.1:75091626-75116626 GCF_043380555.1 Nothobranchius furzeri
GTCCTGGTGGGGTGGTCACCACAGAGAAAAGGAACAACAACATTCTCAGTCCTGTAGAACAACGTTGTTAAAAATCCCATCAAGCCCATGTTCATTTATCTGTAGGAGGAAGAGGATTTCAGCGTTGTGGCTTTGTTCTCGTCGGTTCTGCCGACAGAACCAGAATTTCAGGACGACGGTGGCAGAGGAGTTAAGCTGCCACCAGAGGGTTGCAGGTTTATGCCTTGCTCAGTCTTTTGCTGTTGTTGTTCCCTTGGGCAAGAACACCCCCCCCCCCCCCCCCCCCCCCCCCACACACACACACACCTGCTGGGTCTTTTCTTTTGAACCTGAGTTCTTCTTACACACGTCCAGATGCACGTTAGTGAAGTTATTCTTCAGCCATTATTCGTCCGCCATGTCTTTATGACACATAAACCTTCTGATGAGGGGCGCTGGTTTCTTACCTCCTCACAGTTTACACACATCTTTTCACTCACATCCTGTTTGATCAGATTTTGCACAAACACTGTCCCACCGTACGTCCCTCTTGAAGTTAAAGTTCTGTCTGCCCCACATACACCTTGTTTTTCATGGCGCTCCTGTGTGTTACATGATCATGGACTATATTAAGCTCAAATAGTAACAGCTTGATCTCAGGGGCTTACTTTGGAGACAGAAATCGCTGCTTTGAGGAGGCAGACCACCAGCGTGCCTCAGCATCTGTCTGTCGCTGAAACATTCCCCAGATCTTAGTCCGAGTTGTGAAGTCAGAGTTGGTTGTTTTTGTGCGACTGCTGTTTTCAGTCTGCTGTGTGTCTGCTATCTGCAGGAAACACAGTGTACCGTGTGAAGTGAGGTGAAAGAACGCATTGATCTGAATGATGATGCAGCGCAGGAGGAAATCCAGGAGAGCTGGAGTCCTGCAGAGAGCGACCTTTAGCTGCACAGACTAGAGTTACGGGGCTGCTGTCACAGAGCGGTATTGTTTAAATGAGTGTGTTTGTCTACCTGAGAGCTCCTACCTGTTGTTAAAGCAAACATATATTTTTATGTATTTCTGCCAAACAGCGTTTGCTGTTGGATGATCCTGTCTTATGAAAGTGACACTTTAAAGGATTTTATTCAAATTAGATCCAAAGAATGATCGTTTTATTAAGGCCGTCTGCAGGAGAAATGCCAGTGGCTGATTCCAGTGGCAACCCCACAGACTGCTGCCTCTGGACCTGCTGCTGTCTGCAGGTGAGCAGGCAGCAGCTACAGCTCCTCCAGTGCTACATCAGCCTCAGACTGTGGTGAAATGTAAGCAACCATCCACAGTCAGGATGGAGCTGAAAGCGTGTGTAGAACGACCTAAAGCTCGTCGTCCACTGCAGACATGAGAGGAAAACAATGTTCAGTGGAGGCAAAGCCTGCTGAGGTCACGTTTATGAGACCTGGGAACCAAAATGTGTTTTAGGATCACACACACACACACACACACACACACACGCACACACACACACACACACACACACACACACACACACACGCACACACACACACACACACACACACACGCACACACACACACACACACGCACACACACGCACGCACACACACACACACACACACACACACACACACACACAAACACACACACACACACACACACTCTCACTTGTGTGTGTCTTTTGTTGATTCAGTGTGTAGTGAGGCTAAGCGGGGGTGGAGGGGGCGTGGCCTGTATACGTGCGTCTGTGAAAGGAAGGTTTTGAGCTGTTCTAATTAACTTGAGTGTGATGTTTTCTCCTTTAGAGCTGCAGGGTGGAGTACACCAAACACACGTCCACACATCCATCCCACAAAGAGCCGACTGTCTGAGTCGTGCCGTTGTCGCACGCTCAGTAGAGGTTTATTATCAGACCGGCTGTAGTCAGGTTGTTCATGGACACCAGCCTGGTCTTTTGTTGAGAAGCCATCGTTGGCATGAAGGTTCTGTTACCCATTAGAGACGTTCTCATGTTCCACAGGTTGTTCTAATTTAGTTCTTTTAAAGGCAGAATGACAACAGAAGGAGTCTCTGAAGCTGAAGAAAGGTTCAGATCCCTTTGTCCTCATGTTGCACAAGCTGAGGGGAAAATGTGTTGTACAGCACATCCGGATGCCTTTGCAGATGGTAATGTTGACTCTGGAAACCTCATGGAGCCTTGGCTGCTGCAGGCCAGGAAACATCACTAGCACTAGGGCCATGTGGGACCTCTCCCTACAAAGAAAAAAAGTCTCTTTCTTCACGGCCCGTTGTCAGCAGCCGGGCGAGTTGTGCAGTGAGCATGCACTTCTTTCTGAAAGGCAGAGAGAAATGTTGAGTCCGCTAGCGGCGAGCCAGCACACCTGCCACAAGCCGGGTGTTTTCTTACAGCACGGGCAGACTCGAGCTCTACTGAGGTGAACCTGGACTCTGTTGGGTGTGATTTCTCCTGAATGCACATTCAAGCTTCTCTGCTGCTGGCAGAAGAGCCACAGATGCGCTCAGCAAGCCGACTTTGCTGCCCTGCGTCTGTCCCAGCAAGCTGACCAGCGCTGCGCCCACGGGAAGTGGACACACACTTTTTATTGACAGTGGTTTTAGTTTGAGGTCAACTGGATTTTCCTTTTCCTGTTTTGAACGTTTGGGGTGAAGTGCAGCGTTTTGGAGTCAGAATGATGTCTCTTGTTTCGGCGTGTGTCTTAGTCCTTCTGCTGGGCTCAGGACAGACTCAGGTTGCCACACAACCTCAGGAGGAGACCCAGAATCACAATCAAGAGCCAGACAGCTCTGCCCCCCCCTGGAGACAGGTGATACAGTGGGAGAACAACGGTCACGTGTTCAGCCTGCTGGACAGTGGAGCTGAGTTTGTCCCTGCTGGAGCTGGAGCCCCAGAACGAAGTCCCAGAGTGGTTTTGGCAGATACCCGTCCAAGATCTCCACGAAGACGTAATGGAAGCAACCTCCGGAGACAAGCTCCACCAAGGGGCTCCTCTGAAACTGTCCGTGGGCAGGCAAGGCATCCTTTTGGCTTTGGACAAGTTCCTGAAAACTGGAGGCAAACTGCAGGCAGCACAGGAAGGAGCCAGTTCCAAGGTTCCCCGAGCAGCCCCTTTCTTCCATCCTCCTCTTCAAGCTTCTCCTCGTCTTCATACAACGTTCCAGTATACCCACAGTTCCCACTTCCTCAGCAGCCTCCTTTCCAGACTTTTGACCCTAGTTTTCCAGACGGCCCTGTAAGGCGCTACGAGCCTCCCTTCCAGCCTGTTGCTGGTGTGGGGTTTGGAGGTGGAGGCTATGGGACGGGACAGGGCTATCCTGCTGGTTTGGCCCCAGTGTTCCCAGGCTCTCCATCTGAATCGAATGAAAACGGTTACTATTACTACCAGTCCTACGGCTACGGGCCCAATCCCATCATTCCGGCTCAGACTCACCAGTCATCGTTTACAGATGGTCTGGACCACAGATACACTCACAGCATCTACAATGAGGAGTATGCTCCTGCCAACCCAGTCCCCATCCCCGATGCCAACCAGGGCCCTCCTGTTGTGGTGGACAGAGCAGGAGCCGGTGGACTACCACCAGTCCGAAGCCCGCAGTACGAGCAGTTTCCTCCATTTGGGAGACGCCAGCCTCCTTTCCTGCAGCCTTTTCCTCCGAGCAGAAACTCTCCAAACTCTGCCCTTGAAAACCCGAGCACCGGTGTTGGCAGTGTGTATCGCCAAGAACAAAGAGGTACAGCACGCCTGGCTTTACTTCTTCATGAACAGACGCTCTGCTCTGTTAGCGGTTGAGTTAGCAGCAGATAGTGTCGAGCAGTTCAGTGGCCGTAAATAACAGAACAGGTTCGGAGGAAATCCTTCAGAATTCGACTACATTTCCAGTAAAAACAAGGCTGACAGGCTCTAACAGATTTACTCAAAGTGTTTCTGCCTTTGAGGCAAAAAGATGAAACACTTGCCATCTGATCTCTGCTGGTGCTGCTCCTATGAATTTGAAATATGCAAAGCCCAGAAGGGAGCAGGCACCACCACGCCCACCATCACCCCTTTTGTATGTGATCGTGTTCCTCTGACATTTTTCTTTAATGTCTTTGAAAAGCTGATGTAATCAAATCGAAACAGGTGATTAAAGATGACCTAGTTTCCTTTAGCTAGCACAGAGGCGGGAGAAAAGCGGAGCAGATGCGAGGCTCATCATCTACTGATGCAGTTATTGGAACCAGGTGTGGAGCAGAGCCTGCTTACATGCACAGAGCTCACACAAGAGCCGCTGTGTTTCTGTGTGGGGGAGCTCCGAGTTACGAGAGCGTTGACTGGTTCATGAGGCATGTAGGTTCGGTGGAGGTGGTGACCTCATAGGGGGCCGGTGTGAAGGGGTGGTGGCGGCCACCTCCTGCAGGAGAAAGGGAACCACACACTGAGAGGGGGAAGCGAGTGGAAAGTCCCCGTAACTGTGTGTGTGTGTGTGTGTGTGTGTGTGTGTGTGTGTGTGTGTGTGTGTGTGTGTGTGTGTGTGTGTGTGTGTGTGTGTGTGGTGGTCAGAGGGGCCAACGGCACCAAATGACAGCCTCGCCTCTGTCCAACCGCCCCAGGGCGGCTGTGGCTACAAAGTAGCTTACCATCACCAGCGGTGTGTGAATGTGAGCGCATGCAAGCGCCTTCGAGTGTCCTAAACAAGCGCTATATAAGTTCAGTGCATTATTATTGTTATTATTATAATTTGACCTCACAGACGGTTTCTATGAATGTTTAAATAAACGATCATTTCTTTACTTCATCGCTGTTGCTGCCATGAAGACGTTTCCTGTGAAATAAGAACAAACACAAGATTACAGATTAGAAAACACAACGTATGAGTGTAAGCTGTGCGTGCTGGAGGCAGTGTGTGTACCAGCTGAGAGGATATTGAGACCTCCAATGAGATTCCTAGGCTCTTTAACGCGGGTTTATCATTTTTGTTTCACGCTATAATCTGTTTTACTGCACAGCAGCGTCTCCAGCGCGCTCATTAGACTCTTTAGAGCTGTGAGCCATTCCTAGCAGACAGCACAAAAGCCATCCTGCGCACAAATGCCTCGGTGTTCTCAGTAATCACTGCAGTATAGATTCTTCCATTAGGAGCTGTTGAAAGGCAGATGTTTTATCGCACTGCTTCACTGCAACATCAGGCTTTGGCGATACTGTGATAACAGTGGGATCTATAAAATAAAATCATGTTAAGAGGCAACCATGTTAGCATTTCTGTTTTTGATGCAGTTCTGCTGGTGTAAGGATTTAGTAAGTCAGAAAATAATACTACCTGTAATTCCCCCTCCAGACTTCAATAAATGGATTAAATATGAGTTAGACAAGGTGAAACGTGTGATAGCAGATAACACTCAAACAGCCTTTCAAACCTGTTGGTGTGCAGGGAACCGGAGTAACATGACGTAGTGTAGACCTAACGTCCATCATGAGTAGGAGGGACGGCATCGTCCTGGTAAACATCAACCAAATAAATACGTGAAGGGAAAGCTCAGTCCAAGTTTATAAATATAATAAATATATAAATGGTAAATGGCCTGTATTTGATATAGCGCCTTCTAGAGACCTGGAACCCCCCAAGGCGCTTTACAACACAGCCAGTCATTCACCCATTCACACACTGGTGGGGATGAGCTACGATGTAGCCACAGCTGCCCTGGGGCGCACTGACAGAGGCGAGGCTGCCGAGCACTGGCGCCACCGGTCCCTCCGACCACCACCAGCAGGGGGGTTAAGTGTCTTGCCCAAGGACACAACGACAGGCTGGGCGGGGCTCGAACCTGCAACCTTCCGATTATGGGGCGAGCTCTTAACTCCTGTGCCACCGTCGCCCTACACTCCTGAATTCCACTTTCAAAGTAAATATTTAGGTAATATGCAAATTAATACAGCTACCAACTTTAAGTAGTTTACCAAAATAAAAGAGATGCCTTCTGTAACACCAGAGTCCCTCTGAAAATAAAAGGATGTTTTTGGTGTTTTCGTGTTCCTGGCTGGGTCAGGGTTTCACCTGATCACATTCACACAATCTTCTCATCAAAAGGAGTCTGCTTTTATTCTGATAGTCTGCTTTTATTCTGATAGTCTGCTTTTATTCTGGTAGGCTATTTGCTTTTCACCAGTTAAAGGAACTTTATAGTTTTAGATTCAAGTCTAAATACTTGTTTGTGCTAACGTTTAGCTGTTCTTTATCGGAGCCCCAAACGAAGCAACCCAAAGCTTGAGATGTGGATTCTAGCACACAGACCATCGGCCCAAGCCGGAAGAACATCTTCAAAAGGAGCTACACATGTTCTGTTAAACGTTTACGTGAAGATCAGATCCATCTGTTTGACTCTCTGCAGCCTTTAGCTCTGTCTACAGAAGCACGGGAGCTCGCCAGCTCTGAGTAGACGTAGAAAAGCCCTGGCAAGCCTCACTTTCTTTTCTCCGTGCCCCGGTTGGCGTGCGATGGGTGGCTTTGTCACTCGACACTGAGCGCTGATCAGCTTTGGCTTCTCAGTCAGAACCACTTCCACATTTCTGCAGATTAGAGGGTGAGGAGTGAAAAAAGAAGAAGGTTTGAGAGTGATGCTTGGAAACCTTCATTGCACACATGGTGTCTCCATGCTGCATGTTTGCCTCGGATAGAGATGTGACACTGATGTTTACACAGAGCCCACAGAGGAAACCCGTATTTAAACTAGCAGCTGAGGAGAGAAGCCTCACCTGAGTGTTAAATGTCAGACAGATGTAAGAGGACGCTCCCTCTCTGGGGTTAAAAGTCAGAAGAAACCCAAACATCCTGCTGTCGGTCCAAACATGTAGCCCTGCTGCCCTGGGGCGCACTGACAGAGGCGAGGCTGCCGGGCACAGGCGCCACCGGCCCCTCCGACCACCACCACCAGCAGGCGAGGGGAGTTAAGTGTCTTGCCCAAGGACACAACGACAGACTGAGCGGGGCCCAAACCTCCAACCTTCTGATTACGGGGCGAGGGCTTAACTCCTGTGCGTCCGTCGCCCTCACCCATCCTGCCGCTGGGCTGGACAGAGGGTGTTCTGGTGTTTGCTGTTAGACGTTATTTAGCAAAACTCATGAAACAGTTTTTCCTTTTTGTGATTCAGACGAACTCGTTCTCTTTCTCTCTCGCTCCGCCTGCATCGCCTTATTGAGCGATCCAAAGTTCAGGAGGGTCTTATTAGAAAGTGATGATACAACTCTTGAATGCGTGCTAATTGGCGTCCTGCAGCTCGTCCCAGACCTGGAGCGCGCTCGGCTGCCCGTCACGTTCTCCATCGGCACCGGCGTCTATCACAGATCACAGGAGGTGAAGACAAATGTGTGAACAAGCACAGCAGCAGGCTGACCTTTGCATCACCAGGGACGTATCCAGCAGCACATCTGCTGTGTTCGCTGTTGTCAGCATCGCTTAGAGCAGATCTGGGTGCGACATGTTGAAGTGGTGGTGAGCATGCTTTTGGTCATTACAGGTTTGCCGGATCTGGTTCCTGATCCCAACTACGTCCAGGCTTCCACGTACATCCAGAGAGCCCACATGTACTCTCTCCGCTGTGCTTCAGAGGAAAAATGCCTGTCCAGGTAGACCAGCTTGTTGAACACACACACGGTTTCAGACACTTTTTTCTTCTGTATTTTTTCACCAACAAAGCTCGACCAGCAGAAACTTTCACAGCCTTGCAGCTCCCAGCCGGGCCTCCGCGGGGGAGTCGTTGGTGTTATGATGCAAATCTTTTCAAGGAATATGTCCGACACACACGTGTCATCTTTGGGGCAGCAACAGCAGCTCAGGAGCGGCTCCTGCTGCTGTTGTGTCCCTGAGCAAGGCACTAGTTTACCTGCTGGTCACCAGGACCGGTGGTGCCAGTGCTCGACAGCCTCGCCTCTGTCAGTGCGCCCCAGGGCAGCTAGCTCATCATCACCACCGGTGTGTGAATGGATGATACGCCACCCTGACCCTCCCTCAAAGCCCTCTCATATCCTGCCTGAGTTTGCTGCAAGCACCCACAGATGGGCTGTTGTAATTGTGCCATACACTCCAACGTCAACAACGGTCACAAGATGGATGGCTTACATCTTCAGTGCTTGTGAACTTGAGGTTAAGCCTCTATTTCCTCTCAAAGAAGCGCAACAGAAAGCGTACCTCATTCCGTTTTCTGCCCCGTGTTGGAAGAGTGTGTTTGGAGAGACAGCCACGGTCGGTGGGATGCATTATTTAGCAGAAATGCTCCCGCCTCCTAGCCGTTTGTATCCATCGTGAGTCTTGCTTATGAGAAACAGACGTAGCAGCATTCTTTTAGCAGCTTTGTGGCTCGGTTCCTTTATCGTGTGTTTTTTCTCTCCCTCCATGTGTGTTTCGATCATTCAGCTCTGCCTACAGCCCGGAGACCACTGACTACGACGTAAGAGTCCTGCTGCGATTTCCACAGAGGGTGAAGAACAGGGGCACAGCTGACTTCATGCCCAACAGGCCACGTCATACCTGGGAATGGCACAGCTGTCATCAGTAAGTCCTGAAAGCTTCACATTCAGAATGCTGCAGAATCAGCCGAGTGAACGTTCTCAGCAAGTCAGCAATCCCAAACAATGAAATATTCCCATTTTGAAGTATTAACATGTACGTTCCTTTACATGATGGATGCACGAACGAGAAACCTGAACGTTGTTGTTGATCCTTTCTGTTCCCATCCAGAACCTTTGCTTTATCAGAGCTTAAAGTGAACCACACATGTTTAAATCTCTACTTTTGCTTTGAACAGTGTTGTGTATAACTGGGTCAGCTGTGAAGATGGTAACTATGCCGGTGTGTTGGTGTGTTGTACTGACACCAGCCGCGTTAAACATCTAGAGCAGGTGTTGGGTAACTCTATTGTCCAATCCAGGGTTACCTGAAAGACAATCCAACACACACAAGGGGGTTAGAGTTATCAGGGTTTAGATGATCAATACCAATAACCAAATAATCAACAGTCAGACTTTGCAAAGTCGGAGAGAAAGAAGGTACACACCAGTCGGATGTCTGTTCGGTCTCTCGTCAGGCAGACGCCTTCAGAAAGGTTTTATTGAAATGACACAGCACACACACATTAAAAGCTAAACACACACACTCTGTTCTCAGTACTGTTTTCACCCAACAGCAGGGGTGTCGAACTCAAGTTCACACTGGGCCGAAGTAAAAACTGGGACGGAGTCGCCGACCAAACGTAATGTTTTTTGAAGAAGTCGCAGCAAACACACACACACACACACACACACACACACACACACACACACACACACACACACACACACACACACACACACACACACACACACACACACACACACACACACACACACACACACACACACACACACACACACACACACACAGGGAAAAACCCAAATGGCTCTGAGCCATGACATGCACATTTCCCTTCATCTACAGATCTGCACCGTTGGGCCATTTCCTTTGGAGACAAACTCTTTTTGCATTAACACTGAAAACGCGTCTGTGGTATTCATTACTTATGTTCCAATCATTCTTTTACTTCCTTACAGAGTGTAAATATGCAGCATACAAACATCTTTTAAGTATTTCTGTTTTCTTCTTCTTTACTCTCCTTTCTTGTTCCTGTATGAGCGTCATCGCTGCGGTGACACCAAGCTTTCCTATTCTATTCTTCTGTCTGCAGCCTTTCCACCTCCTGTTACTGTAGGTTAAATGTTTTTTTCACAGGCCAACAACACAAATAAAGATAATAATTCTATCTTAAATAAAAATGCAATATCTCACCTGTTAACTTTCATGTCTCGGAGCAGAAAAGGTTCATAAAACTTAAAGAGTCCGAGCCCAGTGTGCTCCACTCTGACCTGCTGTGATGTTCACCTGTTCCAGCCACACACCTGCACCTGTGGCTTGGGCTCTGAGCTGAGGAAGGAGCTGTGTTGTTCTGTTCATCTTCATCGCGGACAACAGCTGCTGGACATAGAGCACCTGAGCAGCCTGACCATGCTGTTGGGTCTGGCAGGCCAGTTTTGATTTATGTTTGATATTTAATCTCACGGGCAAATAAAAATAGACCGCGGGCCAAATTTGGCTGGAGGGCCTGAGTTTGACACCTGTGCTGTAGAGTTTTTGTTGTGGAGTCAAACCTTTCAAATGAATAGATTTCTGTAAGTCAAGTGGGTTCGACCCCTGCAGCCTGCGTTTGCAAAACCTGAGAAAGTATCAGAAAAAGGTGTTCTTTAAAATGTTCTTCTTAGATTTAGCATGAAGAAAATTAAAGCTAACAGTAAAAACTAAAGAAGAACCTGTAGTGAGCTAATTGTAAAGTATGAAAATAAACAGCTACATTTGCTCTATTTAGCTTTCTCACAGGAACAATAAACCTCATTTGTTTTATTTGTACAAAAACAACTTATTGTTTCATCTTCATCATCTGAAATATGAAGACGGGAGATCTTAAAAGTCAAGTTCTGCCTGATTTATTTCCACAAAAATAAACAATAATGGACAAGAGTCTGCTCCTAGACCTGCAGAAATGGGACACACAACAATACAACAGGAGGAAGCTATCACTGCGTCAGCCTGATGATGAAATATATAATCAACTTTGTTTAACTGAACAATCACACGATAATAAATCATAGTGCATTTAGTGCCAAACACAGCCTTGAGACAAGTGATGAACGTGCCCAAGTCCATACTTATGAGAGCACCTGTGTGTGTACACGCACTTGTTTATGTAAGGTTTCTCTATAGGAGCGTCCAATAGAGAGTGTGAGGGACCACAGATCCGCCCCCCAAAGTTGTGTAGGAGATGAAGGGAGCTCCAAATCCCAGAGATCCAGGCGCTGCCCCAGAGCACAGGGACCCCAAAGAGACTGCAACCAGAAAGGCCCCCGCCCCCCTCGAGAGGCACAGAGGATCGCCCCGGGGGGCCACAACCAACAGCCGGCAGTGTCTCGGGAGATATCGGCGGCAAGCCCACAGGCCCGCCCGCAGCCTCCCACCCCCTAGCCGGCCGAGCCCGAGACCCAGGGGCAACCACCCCGCCGGAGACCCAGCAGAGCCCAGGGACCCAGACCCCACCAGGCAGCCACCAGGATTGGTCAGGCAGACTCCAGAATTGTTAAACTCCCTGACCCGGCAGCCACGACCCAGGCAGACCAAGGCACCACACCCCACACCAGGTGTGGCAGGGGGAGGGGAGATGAAGATCTATATCATCAAAAGAAGTCCCATGAGAGGGGAGGAGTCAAAGGCCCCACCTGGCATATACAGTCATACACTAACACAGTCACACACTCCCTCCCTCATGCTCACACACACACATACAACCAAAGACTTACAAAAATGCACACCGGACACCCACTCATGCTCCCCATACACACCCTATTCACTCTGGTCCAGGTACTGCTGCACATGGGGTACAACCATCACCGGGTACCAGAGTTTGACCCTTTCTGCTGGGGTACTGATGAGCTGATGATGTCCTGGCCAGCCGTGAGACATGGTCTCTCCAGCGTGTCCTGGGTCTACCTTTAGGTCTCCTCCCAGTTGGACATTCCCGGAAAACCTCACCAGGGAGGCGTCCAGGAGACATCCATATCAGAAGCCCGAACCACCTCAACTGGCTCCTCTCGAAGTGGAGGAGCAGCGGCTCTACTCTGAGCCCCTCCTAGATGACTGAGCTTCTCACCCTATCTCTGAGGTGGAGTCCAGCTATGCGAAGGAGAAAACTCATTTCAGCCGCTTGTATCTGCGATCTCGTTCTAACGGTCACTACCCGAAGCTCGTGACCATAGGTGAGGGTAGGAACGTAGATCCACCGGTAAATCGAGAGCTTCGCGTTCTGGCTCAGCTCTCGATTTACAACGCACACACATGAACGAGGTTTGAGATGAAAAGTTGTAATCCCTATCTGTTCAGGCGAATCTTGTCAGAAGAGAAGATACGTCTGCGATCCCAGAAGAAGCTGAAGTTGTTACTGAAGTAGATCCCTCTGTGTGGCAAACATTCATCAGCCAAGAGTCGATAGGAAAGGCACGGCTGGAACGTTCAGCTCCTCTCATGACCGGCAGTGATGGTCCGCTGATAAACACTTTTAGTTCCAGAGAGATTAGAGATGTTATTCAAATATGAGTTTAGTTGATCTGTAAAGATGACATTAGTGATAAATCAACTGAGAACAAGTTAGCAATAATATTGTCTCTCAGTTCACTTTTACATCGTTGACGATTTTTATCGGCGTTAAAGGGGAATTGTTTATTTTGGGATGGCGCCTGACACTAGCTATGAAAATGACCCTGCTCTGAGCCAACCAGGTGAGTGGTTTTCTGACAGGATACTCCATAGCTCGACTTTTATCTAGTTCCCAGCCAGTCCACAGTCTGACGTGAAATCCAGCCTCGCCGTTTCTTTTCTCATCTGAGAGGAATGTAGACTGGCCGATAAGAGGCTGTCTGACATCAGTCCACATGCACACCGTGGTTCTCAGGAGGCAGAACGCCAAGGCAATCATTCTACTGGCGCATGATCAGAATCCTAAATCAATCCAATTTTCCTGTCAATCTGTCACACGAGACGATAGAAACTGCTAAAGTATGGCGGCACAGATACGGGATTCTGGGACAGAGTGTTTGGTTACAAAGGAATCTCTTCAGCTCTCGCCCAGATTCTCACAGTAAACTTCCCTGTCCTACATTTTTGTCGAATAAGCCGTGTAGCTGACAGCTCTGCTTTTCATTACTCTCCCTCCACTCTTGTGCTCTGGAGTAGCAACAGAAGGGAGCAGCGTCCTCCTGAGTATTGTGCTCAGGGAAATGTTGGAATTCGGCAGGTTTTCTCACACAAATAGGAAAAAAAATTCCACGTAAAGATTATGCTTCATGTGAGTCAGGGTGCAAAGCGTGGAACGTCATTGGAAGAATTAGTTTTGTTGCGTTACAGACAAGCTTGTTCATGTTTTATTCATTTTCTCTCCCTTCTTCATACCTTTAATAAAGGTTGTGGTCCGGGCGGTGCAGCACGAGCGTAGACGTGTGTCACAGTTTCACGTTGTTGAAGACAAATGTAGAGCCTCTGGTGCTTTTGCTTTTGTTTTATATGATCTGTGGAACCTTGAACTTCACTTGTGTTTGTGGAAAATGACTCATAGCTGTGCATAATGGAAGTAATGGTGTGTGTACTAAGTTTCCACGCTATTCTTGTTAAGTCCCTAACGTGTCCTTCCAACTCTACATTCTCAGCAGTTGACATAGTCGACAGCGGGATCCAGGAGTGCAAGGAGGCAGGAGAACTTTCTAGCCATCTGAACTTCTTGTGCCTCCTGCTCTTTAACTCTACCTTCCTCTGTGGCACACTCACTCACACAGATTCTAGAGAATAGGAAGAGATGATGTGCTCTTGTGTGACATAAACTCTCAAAAACAGTCATGAACGCTCCTTACATCAGGACTGTTACTTTAACGCCCGGAGAAATACAACATTAATGTTCAGCCTCAGGTCAGATTATCGGGGAGTAGCTGCTGGCTTGTCTTCCCCACTGGAGCTCGTGAATGGTCACAAGAAAGAAAGAAAGAAAGAAAGAAAGAAAGAAAGAAAGAAAGACAGAAAGACAGAAAAAAGGAAAGAACAAAGAAAAAAGAAAAAAGAAAAAAAAGAAAGAAAATGATCTTTTAGGTAGCGCCTCTCAAGATAGACATCATGAGGCGCTAGATGAAAACAAAAATGTTTAAATATATAAAAGAAAAAAAACGATTAAAAAATATGTTTAAAATAAAAAATAAAAACTGTGATTAAGAAATGTAAGAAAGTGAACAGGAAAACGGGAAACCAGTGGATCCCAGGAAAGGCAGAACAAGGAGAGGGTGATGAAGGTCCACCAAACCTGAACAGGTGAGTTTAAAGGAGACCACTGAGCCCACTGATCTCAGGCTCAGGGGGAGAGAGGTCCAGAGTCTGGGGGCCACAGCAGCAGATGATCTGTCACCTTTGACCTTTAGCCTGGTGCTGCACAACCAGCTCCCGATGATGAATGGATGGGCGGACGGACGGACGGACGGACGGACGGATGGATGGATGGATGGATGGATGGATGGATGGATGGATGGATGGATGGATGGATGGATGGATGGATGGATGGATGGATGGATGGATGGATGGATGGATGGATGGATGACTGATGGATGGATGACTGATGGATGGATGACTGATGGACTGATATGTATAAAAATAGAGAGCAATGACTCTTGTTGGCTTTTCGTGCATAAACACATAAAATAATGACAAGAAAAGACCTTTCCTCTTTACCATGAAATGATGATGTCATCATTTCCTGTACAAATGGGCACTTTGCCAGAGTGCTCTCTAATTACACACATAGTGGGGTGGTAGAAGTGAAAAGCAAGCTGGGGTCACTTTGATACTTGGGAGAGCACCAAAGCATACAGCCGTTAACACGGAGATGGTTTCAAATGGACCAGCTCGTTGACTCTCAGCAAGAGTCTCTCAACGGTTCGCATCACAGTTCAGATGAGTTGATCAGTGGCCTTGTGTATCCAGGCTTGCCTAAGCTGCTACAGCTGTGCAAACACACACACACACACACACACACACACACACACACACACACACACACACACACACACACACACACATATTTACAGAAACAAACAGATATTGGCATGCATACTTGGAAATAACTACATATGAGCTCACTCACAAACAAACACACAAGAATTACTGCATCCCTCTGCACACACACACATGTACACACACACACACACACACACACACACACACACACACACACACACACACACGCACACAACTCTGATCCTGCTGATTGGTACAACCTAATTAACAAAATCCATACATAATTAGAGTGGTAATTCCTTGCCTCAGCAATACTTTATTATAGCCAGTAATTAATATTCATTATGCACTGATCAGTGGTGATGTTGTTCAGTCAGGGTGCATCGTCGCTGACTAAACCATGAACAGCTCAGGTCAACAGGTAGAACACACACATCATAAATCTGTTGTCTTTTATCTGCCGTGTTTAAAACTGGATTCTAGAGTAAGCCGGGAACAACACTGGCTATAACTCCCAGCACCGACACCCAGCATAACAGGTTGCATTAAGATGAAACAACATCCCTGGTGTTTTAATCAGAGCAATATGTTGTGTTTATGTTTTGCTGACAGGCATTACCACAGTATGGATGAGTTCAGCCATTACGATTTACTGGAGGTCAGCACTGGTCGTAAAGTGGCCGAGGGACACAAGGCCAGCTTCTGTCTGGAGGACACCACCTGTGACTTTGGTCACCTGAAGCGTTACGCCTGCACTGCTCACACTCAGGTAACGCAGCAATGGCAGCCATGACAGTCAGCCGTGGGAGCTCATCCTCTTCTCAACAGCTTAAAGCTCTGCTGAAGACTGAAGCAGAAAGTCTTAATAAGAGTTTAAACAGGGTCTTACAGTGTTGGTATCAGTATTCCTCACCTGCCGCCCCCCTCTTCTCCGTTCCTTCAGGGTTTGAGCCCAGGCTGCTACGATACATACAATGCTGATATTGACTGCCAGTGGATCGATATCACTGATGTCAAACCTGGAAACTACATACTGAAGGTGAGAGTCTAGAGGGTGGGACTCACTCAGACAGAAAGGTGGTGGACAGTGCAAGGTTACAACCCGTGGGAGTGAAAAGGGACAAGGCCATCACAACAAAATGATCTGTTTGATAAAATTTTTGAGATTTTCTTTAAAAACTTTTACTGGTCGGTGTTACACAGATTAACATCTGTTAGTCCCCCCGTACGTGTGTTGAGTTGTAGGATGATATGTAATCCCAGTCCAGTCATTCTTCTTTATTTCTCCAGCTTCAAGTTAATCCCAAATTCTTGGTGTTGGAGTCTGACTACACCAACAACGTTGTCAGGTGTAATATTCACTACACCGGACGATCTGTGACAACAAACAACTGCAAGACATCACAGTGAGTAACAGCATGTGCAGAAGTGTTGTATTGACCTTCACTGGAAATGTGTTTGCTACATCTATAATCCTCAAACATCTGTAACCCTCGTTAATATGTAATCCTCGTACATCTGTTATCCTCGTACGTTTGTAATCCTTGTACATCTGTAATCCTCGTGAATCTTTTATCCTCGTACGTCTGTAATCCTCAAACATCTGTAACCCTCGTTAATATGTAATCCTCGTACATCTGTAATCCTCGTAAATCTGTTATCCTCGTTAATATGTAATCCTCGTACATCTGTTATCCTCGTACATCTGTAATCCTCATACGTCTGTAATCCTCGTATATCTGTAATCTTCGTACATTTGTAATCCTCGTACATTTGTAATCCTTGTACATCTGTAATCCTCATACATCTGTCCTCCTCGTACATCTGTAGTCCTCGTACATCTGTAATCCTGGTACATTTGTAATCCTTGTATATCTGTAATCCTCGTACATCTGTAGTCCCCGTACATCTGTAATACTCGTATATCTGTAATCCTCATACATTTGTAATCCTCGTATGTCTGTTATCCTTGTATATCTGTAATCCTCGTACATCTGTAATCCTCGTATATCTGTAATCCTCATACATTTGTAATCCTCGTATGTCTGTTATCCTTGTATATCTCTAATCCTCGTACAGCTGTAATCCAGGTAAATCTGTAATCCTTGTACAGCTGTGATACTCATATATCTGTAATCCTCGAATATCTGCAATCCTCATATATCTGTAATCCTCATACAACTGTAATCCTCGTACTTCTGTAATCCTTGTGTATCTGTAATCCTCGTACATTTGCAATCCTCGTACAGCTGTAATTCTCATACATTTGTAATCATTGTACATCTGTAATCCTTGTAAATCTGTAATCATCGTATATCTAATCCTCGTATATCTGTAATCCTCGTATAGCTGTAATCATCATATATCTAATCCTCGTATATCTGTAACCCTCATACAACTGTAACCCTCGTACAGCTGTAATCCTCGTATAGCTGTGATCTTCGTATATCTGTAATCCTCGTACATTTGTAATCCTCATACATCAGTAATCCTCGTACAACTGTAATCCTCGTACACCTGTAATCCTCATACACCTGTAATCCTCGTATAGCTGTAATCCTCGTACATTTGTAGTCCTCGTACATTTGTGGTCCTTACATATGTAATCACTGTAAATCTGTAATCCTTGTAAATCTGTAATCATCGTATATCTGTAATCCTCATGAATTTAATAATCCTCGTATATCTGTAATCCTCGTACATCTGTAATCCTTGTAAATCTGTATTTCTCATACATCTGTATTCCTCGTACATCTGTAATCCTCGTACAGCTGTAATCCTCATAAATTTGTAATCATCGTACATCTGTTATTCTCGTACATTTGTAAACCTCGTACATTTGTAATCCTCGTATAACGTAATCGTTGCATATCTGTAATCCTCGTACATCAGTAATCCTTGCACATTTTAGAATCCTCATAGATTTGTAATCCTTGTACATGTGTAATCCTCGTACATCAGTAATCCTTGTACATTTTAGAATCCTCATAGATTTGTAATTCTTGTACAGCTGAAATCATTGTACATCTGTAATCCCCGCACATATGTAATCCTCATACATATGTAATCCCCATTTATTTGTAATCCTTGTATATCTGTAATCCCCGTATATATGTAATCCTCATACATATGTAATCCCTGTACATATGTAATCCTCATACATATGTAATCCCCGTTTATTTGTAATCCTTGTACATCTGTAATCCCCGTACATATGTAATCCTCATACATATGTAATCCCTATTTATTTGTAATCCTTGTACATCTGTAATCCCCGTACATATGTAATCCTCATACATATGTAATCCCCATTTATTTGTAATCCTTGTACATCTGTAATCCCCGTACATATATAATCCTCATACATATGCAATCCCCGTACATATGTAATCCTCCTACATATGTAATCCCCGTTTATTTGTAATCCTTGTACATCTGTAAACCCCGTACATATGTAATCCTCATACATATGTAGTCCCCGTACATATGTAATCCCCATACATATGTAATCCTCATACATATGTAATCCCCATACATCTGTAATCCCCGTACATATGTAATCCTCATACATATGTAATCCCTGTACATCTGTAATCCCCGTACATATGAAATCCCCATACATATGTAATCCCCGTACATCTGTAATCCCCGTACAGCTGTAATCCTCGTACATCTGTAATCCTCATAGACTTGAACTCTGATGATGGAAACCTGTGTCATTTACACTCAGCCAAGTTATTGGCTGTGGAATAAAGCTGACTAGCATCCGTGGCAGTGCATACGTCACGTTGTTTGTTGCTCTGATTGGTCCTAGCCAAGCCCCCACAATGCGGCTCAAAAAATGAGTCCAACTCAGAAGTACCAAAAATTGCAGTTCCACTCTCATCCACTAGGGGCTGGTGTCAGAAGCGAGCAAATCCTCATTGACTCCCATGTTAAAAATACCAATTTCACAGCAGAAATAAACATGTTTACAGCCTGGTACCAGAACATGTTTTTGGTTTAAATGATCTAGTTTACACTCATGACAACTCTGAGGGGGGTGAATGTTTTTCTCACTCTTCTGTTTAAGTGTATTAAAAGCCTAAAATTCTGTATAATTAATGAGCATCAGACCCACGTGACCACAGAGCTAGCTCCATGGAAAGGCCTCAGTAGAGCCTCGGTCTGGCCTGGAAACTGCTCCGCCATTTTGAGTCTCTGTGTTTGTGTATTCTTGTTTGGATATTATTTGTGCAATTGTTGGACAAAATGACTTGCTGTGGCATTAATTGCACTAATAGAGCGTCCAAGGAGTCTCAACTTCATTTTTTTCAGTAAGTAAAATTATATTTATGTATTTTAGGTCACTGCCGAGCTGAGCTTAGATTTTATCCCTTTGGTGCATAATGGTCACTACAGTGGACAGGTACTCAAAATTGTTATTTATTTATTTTTACTATTAAGCACAGCTGTTGAAGACTTTATTGCATTTGAGCCCCTCCATTTGGACTTCAGTAAGCCAAGCCAACATATTTCATGTTCAGAATGCACGCTGCCCACTGAGATGGACATGTAATAAAGTATTTGTAAATTAACAAAATGGTACAAAAATATTTGTTGAAATTTGTTTCATTCACACCTAAAGATGAATGAAAACAATTGTTTAAAAAATCATGGTTGATGATTTCATAATTCATGCATCAGAGGGTTAACATGTACTGTTTAACCATGAAATTTAAATGTAATAGGGTAAAACCCAGTGCATTTAACATAATGCTGCACTTTACAAAATGGGTTGAAATATAACATGTTGGTGGAGCTGGGTTCCCACTATCGGCTTGTGGAGCTCTCGGTAGACCTCTGTTTTCCACCCGGTTCTCCCCTCCCCGCAGCTCGGCGCGTCTCTGTCTGATCGCGGCTTCTGTGTGCTGCGTGGGCTGCCGGCTTGTGGAGCTCTGGGATGGAAACCTTTCCACCCGGTTCTCCCCAGCGCCAGCTCTGTGCATCTCAGATCCCAGCGGCGCTTGTCTGCTGTGCGGCTGCTGGCTTTCAGCAGCTTTCGGGAGACCTCTGTGTTCCACCCAGTTCTCCCCAGCGGTCGGCCCGGCGTATCTCTGACTCAGAAGCTCTGGTGTTGTGCACAGTTAACTCCGGTTGTTGCTAGGTTGCTACCTCCGTTAGCTGAGCTCCCACCTCCACGTTAGCTTTGGGTTAGCTTCAGGTTAGCTTGTAGCTAGTTCGACCGGGTGTTGTCAGTTGATCCCAGCCTTACAGCCCCACCCTCAGCTCCTCCTCTCTTCCCTTTTATGGAATTGTCTGGGCTTGACGGAACCTGTGACACGGTCAAAATGGCGGTGGTGGCCACCTCCCATTTGGCCTCAAAAAAGTGATATTGGAGCCTATGGAAATGAATTGTCCAGGATATTCATGTCGATGGTCCTAGCGCTGACCATTTGCATGTGGAGACAGTTTGACAGACAACCAGGGATTCTGCCCCTCTGAGAGAGCTGTATCAGTAGTTCATGGCAAGACTATACAGTATATTTACATATACAGGGTGGCTTACCCGGCTTACAGACTGCATAACCTTTAATTAAAACGTGACCGTGGTTTAGAGGAAAAGTGCCTCCCATACACCATTTGTCCCATAGCATGTCTCAGCCCGGGACCCCCTGCCTTAGCAGGACTTTCCTAAAGAAACACATAATCAATAAGACTAACAGCTGAGCACTGAAACCCCTCTGACACACAGGAGGACTTGCTGGTTTCGATGTCAGGACCACATCCCCTCTGTGGCCTAGGTGACCTGAACAAGGCCAAATCAGCACCTGTGTAGTAAGCCTTCACCAACATGAAGCCAGTTTTGGTACAGCTAAGCTCTTAATCCAGACATTTCCTCAGGATGCTCTGCTGTGGCCTCTTCATGCTTTATGTAAACAGTAACGGTAAATGGTCTGTATTTGTATAGCGCCTTCTTAATGCTCTGCAACCCCCCCCCCCCCCCAATCTGTCATTCATCCATTCACACACACACATTCACATGCTGGTGGTGATGAGCTACTATGCAGCCACAGCTGACTTGGGGCGCTCTGACAGAGGCGAGGCTGCCGAGTACCGGCACCACCGGTCCCTCCAACCACCACCTGCAGGCAAGGCGGGTTGAGTGTCTTGCCCAAGGACACAACAGTAATGTATAAATGGTCTTACTACCGAAGCAAAACATGCCTCTCACTGAACGTCCATGTAGAGATTGAAGTGTGACGTCACCCCCACCCCCCACATGAGTGGTGTCATGGCCATCCTTCAGCATTTAACAGAGGGGAGCCAATTACAACAGGGGCAGCCACTATCCAGCATGTTTTAGTTGTTTACCTGCTCCAACACACCCAATTCATTGATGAATCACCTTTTCAGCAGCTCATCAAGCTCTTCAGCAGCCTGTTAATCAGCAGCAGATTCAAACCAGGTGTGACTAAGCAGAGAAAAAACTACATCCTGCTCGATCGCGGCCCTCGAGGACCAGGATTGCCCAGCCCTGAGTTACACCTTTGTTGGGTCAACTGTGAGAAGTCCAGATGGCTGGTTCTGAGGAGGACTGTCATCCCCTCAGCCTGTTAGCAATTTCAAACAGATCTGGAAGTTTTATGCTAAACATCGTTAGCTCTGAGATGTTTTATTTTTTGTTCATCTGCACAAAGATGTGCTAGATGATCTAAAGTAGTGTATCCCTAGGTTTCATGTTGTTAGCTTAAATCACAGAGATACAGCGGTGGATAATGGCTGGAGATGGGGTTCTTGCCCTCCAGCTTGTGTGGATGTACGCAGTTCCCCGGATGTAAACAACAACATTCAGTTGGTCTATATGAATGTGTACTCAGTCTACGTGACCACTTAACTACTGCCCTGAGTTCATGGCTGAGACCTGGGGCCAGCATGGTCTCAGTCATGTCAGTGTGCATGGACTTAATGAAATGGATACCTCACCACTGCTGGTGCCAAGCTCCACCCAGTCCCCTCACCACCAGGCAAAGTTTCATGTCGGCTCAAAACCAGTGTGGGCCGACGAGGTCAATTACTGAGAATCAAATGAAAACAGTGAAAACAAACATTGTTTATATCAGAATAGTTATTTATAGAACTGAAGTCATGTTTGTGTACTGAATTAAAATGAGATTACCAAGGAATCCCCTTAAATACAGGGAGTGCAGAATTATTAGGCAAATGAGTATTTTGTCCACTTCATCCTCTTCATGCATGTTGTCTTACTCCAAGCTGTATAGGCTCGAAAGCCTACTACCAGTTAAGCATATTAGGTTATGTGCATGTCTGTAATGAGAAGGGGTGTGGTCTAATGACATCAACACCCTATTCCAGGTGTGCATAATTATTAGGCAACTTCCTTTCCTTTGGCAAAATGGGTCAAAAGAAGGACTTGACAGGCTCAGAAAAGTCAAAAATAGTGAGATATCTTGCAGAGGGATGCAGCAGTCTTAAAACTGCAAAGCTTCTGAAGCGTGATCATCGAACAATCAAGCTTTTCATTCAAAATAGTCAACAGGGTCGCAAGAAGCGTGAGGGCAAACCAAGGTGCAACATAACTGCCCATGAACTGAGAAAAGTCAAGCGTGCAGCTGCCAAGATGCCACTTTCCACCAGTTTGGCCGTATTTCAGAGCTGCAGCATCACTGGAGTGCCCAAAAGCACAAGGTGTGCAATACTCAGAGACATGGCCAAGGTAAGAAAGGCTGAAAGACGACCACCACTGAACAAGACACACAAGCTGAAACGTCAAGACTGGGCCAAGAAATATCTCCAGACTGATGTTTCTAAGGTTTTATGGACTGATGAAATGAGAGTGAGTCTTGATGGGCCAGATGGATGGGCCCGTGGCTGGATTGGTAAAGGGCAGAGAGCTCCAGTCCCACTCAGAGATGCCAGCAAGGTGGAGGTGGAGTACTGGTCTGGGCTGGTATCATCAAAGATGAGCTTGTGGGGCCTTTTCGGGTTGAGGATGGAGTCAAGCTCAACTCCCAGTCCTACTGCCAGTTTCTGGAAGACACCTTCTTCAAGCAGTGGTACAGGAAGAAGTCTGCATCCTTCAAGAAAAACATGATGTTCATGCAGCACAATGCTCCATCACACACGCGTCCAAGTACTCCACAGCGTGGCTGGCAAGAAAGGGTATAAAAGAAGAAAAACTAATGACATGGCCTCCTTGTTCACCTGATCTGAACCCCATTGAGAACCTGTGGTCCATCATCACATGTGAGATTTACAAGGAGGGAAAACGGTACACCTCTCTGAACCGTGTCTGGGAGGCTGTGGTTGCTGCTGCACGCAATGTTGATGGTGAACAGATCAAAACACCGACAGAATCCATGGATGGCAGGCTTTTGAGTGTCCTTGCAAGGAAAGGAGGCTATACTGGTCGCTGATTTGTTTTTGTATTGTTTTTGAATGTCAGAAATGTATATTTGGGAATGTGGAGGTGTTATAATGGTTTCACTGGTAAAAAAATAATTGAAATGGGTATATCTTTGTTTTTTGTTAAGTTGCCTAATAATTATTTACAGTAAGTCACCTGCACACACAGATATCCCCCTAAAATAGCTACAACTAAAAACATGACATTCTCTGACAGCCTCTACAAACCTGATCGTTGTGTTCTTCACAGGTCCTGATCCAGCGCTGGAAGATGGCCACAATAACAAGACCCTGACTGGTTTTCTGTGACCTTGTGAATGGAGTCCACTTGTTGGTTTGTTGTTTGTGTTGTTTTGGGATCCTGAGCTCCTCTGGATCTATGAATTTAAGGTTTGGAGTAAACCGATCTATAATAGGTACTACACGTCATTATCCCAACGGTTCCTAGCTACATTGTGTGATCCTGGACTTTCTTCCTAGCATTTCATAATGTATCTCTACCAGAAGGTCTGATCCCATGCTTTATTTTCCACAACTGGCCTTTAGGGCAGAAAAGGGTGTTTACTGAATATCCACACAGGTGAGTCTAAGCTCAGCTGCAATCCAACAAATAAAATGAGGCAGAAAAGCTTTTGGTTTTCCATGCATCCATGTGAGAGATGCCCAGTGACTCAGAAGGACTGTAATGTTCAGGTTTTTTTCTTTGTGGTTTCATTTTCTCTGGAGCTGTCCTGTAGGAAAACGTCTACAGCAGGAGAACGACGATGGGACAGATGTACACGAGTAATATTAAACAGGAGACTGCCCAAAACCAGCATCAGTGAAGGCGGTTAGGAACTGTGGGTTTGTTCTCCTATCTCAACCTCTTCTTGCTTCCAGTAACGGAGCACACGTTTAGGAAAACAAAAGTCAGTTTGTCTGCAGAAATATTCGTCTCTCCCAACTGAACTAGCAACACTGGCCATATGGCACCTGTCTACGTCTTCAGGCACCTGTCTACGTCTTCAGGCACCTGTCTACTTCTTCAGGCACCTGTCTACGTCTTCAGGCACCTGTCTACGTCTTCAGGCACCTGTCTACGTCTTCAGGCACCTGTCTACGTCTTCAGGCACCTGTCTACGTCTTCGGGCACCTGTCTACTTCTTTGGGCACCTTTCTACTTCTTCTGGCACCTGTCTACGTCTTCGGGCACCTGTCTACTTCTTCGGGCACCTGTCTAATTCTTCGGGCACCTGTCTACTTCTTTGGGCACCTGTCTACGTCTTCGGGCACCTGTCTACTTCTTCGGGCACCTGTCTACTTCTTCAGGCACCTGTCTACTTCTTCGGGCACCTGTCTACTTCTTCGGGCACCTGTCTACTTCTTCGGGCACCTGTCTACTTCTTCAGGCACCTGTCTACGTCTTCGGGCACCTGTCTACTTCTTCAGGCACCTGTCTACTTCTTCGGGCACCTGTCTACTTCTTCAGAGGAACCTTTGCTCAGATAGTCCACTAATGCAGGATCTTCTTGATATAACTGATTTTAATTAGCTTTTCATGTTGTCAAGTTACAGGAATTATGAATGTTTTCTCTTGATAATCATAATATTCAAGTAGTAATAATAAGTTTTGTTAGGGGTGGACAAAAACAAGTCCAAAGTGGCAAAGCAGCTGAGCTTTAAAGCCCATCATTTGGTTTGGTTTGTGTCATTTAAAATAGGTTTTGCACATTCTTTGCTCGGCACAGCCCACTGCAAAGATCGGTGCTACAAAAGCATTTGCGGGGGTCAAAGTTCAGTCCGGTTGGGCTTCCATGCAGTGATGTGGTGAACACTTACACGGCCAATATCAAACATCCCTAAATCCTCCAAAACACGCCAGAGTGATGTGGACCATCCTGACTAATCTGCAGCATGTTGTTGTTTGGGTGACACAATCTCAATATCATAATCTTCAATAGAAATTTAAAAATTCAGCACTTTTTTCACTCTAATAGCTTCAGTCAGATGTAGAGTGGGGAAG